>NC_084989.1:1552500-1555000 GCF_963691925.1 Scomber scombrus
TCATTGCAAGTATACAATAAAAATCCATTTGAGCAGTCCAATTGCAGCATAAAAATATAAAATATAAAATATACATAGATAACACTAGTACACACACGAACAAGCCCAAACACACACATTCATACACATAACCATAAAAACTTTAAAATAATGTGTTGAATACTAAAATATAAATAGATATATAAATAAGGGGCAATGACACACAACAGTTATACATAGTGTATGAAGAGCTACATTTATGTACATTAGTTGCAGTGAGGATGGTAGATGTACAAGGTTCTGGACTTTGGCACCAGAGACAGAGACAGAGACAGAGACAGAGACAGCGACAGCGAATCCTGTCTATGTTAAGGTTTGGACAACAAAATAATGTAGTTAAAAAAATCTGTATGTGCACTTACTTTTTTTGAACAGTTACAGAGATAGATACATAGTCATGACCTGACAGGATATTTGGTTGATATATCCATGAGCCCAGAGGATGAATCTGTCATCTCTCGACTCTTCCTCTATTGACACCACAATGTTGAGCTTTGTGTTTCTGAGTGAAATATCTTGACAGCTTTTAGATGGATTGTCATGAAATGTAGTTCACACATTGACATTCCCCTCAGGATGAACTGTACAAACGTCAGTGATGTTCTGACTTTTGATCTACCACCATCATCAGGCAGAAATTTCAAGTTGCCCAAAACATGGAACCTATCATGCCCAGTGTGGACATTCCAATTTAGACGTCCAGATGAACTAGTTCATTTGAAGCTCACTGAATCCTTTAAACCTGTTTAAATAAATATGGGATGAATGGAAACAGCAGAATCTCGTCTTGAAAGGGAATGTGATTATGATCAGTGTTGGGGGGTAACGTGTTACTTTATAACCAGTTAGATAGTTAAAAGTTAGAGTACTTGGATTACTTTTTGATGTAAGGAATAAACTAACGTGTTAGGTCTGCAATTTAAGTACTCAGTTGTTTTGTTACGTTTTCAAAAAGGTAATCCTACTTTTTAACCAACTATTCCTGTAGCTACCTTTTTACCACAAGAAAAGAAAATTCACCACGAATATAGATAGATAGATAGATAGATAGATAGATAGATAGATAGATGGATGGATGGATGGATGGATAGATAGATAGATAGATAGATAGATAGATAGATAGATAGATAGATAGATAGATAGATAGATAGATAGATAGATAGATAGATAGATAGATAGATAGATAGATAGATAGATAGATAGATGGATGGATGGATGGATGGATGGATGGATGGATGGATGGATGGATGGATGGACGGACGGACGGACGGACAGATAGATATATAGATGGATGGATGGATGGATGGATGGATGGATGGATGGATGGATGGATAGATAGATAGATAGATAGATAGATAGATAGATAGATAGATAGATAGATAGATAGATAGATAGATAGATAGATAGATAGATAGATAGATAGATAGATAGATAGATAGATAGATAGATAGATAGACAGCAGCTCAGATAGGACAGCATTCACTTTGTGGAAATATTGACATTATGTTGAATTTATGGGAGGAAATAAGAGCAAGAACATTAAAGTAACATGAACGTTGAGCCTGAGTAACAAGAGTCTGTTGTGGCAGTGATGTAGATGTGTTTAAAAGCCTGTATTTAGTTTATAACTTGTATGTGGGCTTATGTTTGAGAAGCCACTTTAATACAATAAAGACTGTAAATGGGACATTGTGTCTGTCATTCCTGCTATTAGTGTAAAGATTTACAGATGATGGATCAGACTTGGCTGTGTGATGATGGTACAGTCATTATATTTAAAGGAGGTCTGGACTAAAACAACATGAGCAATCACAAAGTAACACTAAAGTACTCTAACCAGTTCCTTTTCTCAGAAGGTAATGCTGGGATGTAACTAGTTACTTTTTTAATGGCAGTAACTTTGTAATGTAATTAGTTACTTTTAAAAGTAATGTTCCACAGCACTGATCATGGTGTATGCAGCTGTTGATTCTACATCAGATATAGGCTGCAGAGCTGGAGTCATTCAGTTTGTAGTTATTGTTTGCAGCAGATGTGTGATTATACAGGAGTCTAACCAAGTTAGCATTTTGCAGTCCCAGGTTTCTCTCCCAAGTGTCTCTTTTTTGTAAGTTGGCAGAATGTGAGTGATTTATTCATGCAAAACTGATTCAGACCAGACTCCATCAATTTAAAATGTGCTGGTTGAGCTATTGTTGAGCTCCCTGGATAGAGCCACACTTATTCAGTAAGAGCGTTGTTTATCCCAGGATATCTTTTAATACATTCAGTTCATATTTCACTTTTTTTAACAAGAGATGAAGTCAGAATCTGCTCAAATCAAAGTGAGAGTTGAAAGAAGCTCGTGGGGTTGATGGTTAGCTGGATTTTCATGTGTTTTATGGGTAGAAAACAAACCTTGATCTTGACCTAAAAAGTCCTGGAAGTGATTTCACACCTTACTGAAGCTGTGATCACAAGG